>NC_067398.1:153123053-153153053 GCF_016432865.1 Antechinus flavipes | reverse complement strand
CGCACAGAGTTTGACACACATTAGCTGCTTAATAAAAGCATTCGATCTCTACTGCAGAGCACGATTCCAATGGACTGGCCATGTCGTTTGAACGCCAATCATACACTTGCCTAAAAGACTATTTCATGCAGAACTCACACAGGGCAAGTGGTGGCCAGAAAAAGTGATACAAGGACACTCTTAAAGTCTTTCTTAAGAACTTTGGAATTGATTGCGTGACATAGGAGTCATTGGCACAGGACCACCCAGCATTCTCATCAGAAAGCACTGTGCTCTATGAGAAAAGCAGAATTGAAGTCTCTCAAAAGAAACACAAGATGTGCACATTTAGGGAATCCACCCCAAATGTTCATGGGGACTATTTGTGTCTGACCTGGGTCACAGCAAACCAGTATTGGTTTGATCAGCCACAGTCAGACACACTGTAATTCTCCTCTAGCACAGAGATATCATTTTAGTTCTCTGAGATTGAAGGAAAGCAATAATAAATGCTAGCTGATTGATCGATTGATTCTATACCACACAAAGCATACTTGATGAGGTCCAATTGTGTTTTCAGTTTCTTTTTGCCATATCTATTTCCTAACAGAGCAGATCACAGAATGGGGGTGTTTGTATTTAAATGTGATGGCTGTCAGGACAAACTCAGGAACTTTCCAGTCCGATACAGTCTGTCAGAACTTATGACATAGTCTTTGGGAATGCAGGGTGACCTCCATCACAGTGAGGTATTGGAGCAAGACTTAGTTTACTTTATCTAAATTCTGTTTGTTGCCTCCTTTCCAATACTCCACTTTCCTGCTAGCTACAAAGAAGAAACTTCTAAGGGAGAAGTGAGACTGCCTCCTTTCCAGATTCTTCCTGCTCCTAAGCTTTCCCTGTTTCTTCTTAGGAATGAAGAACTGAAAATATTCTAAAAAGTAGCATGGCCACACTGATTTGTGAATCGCTGTGATTTCCCTTTTGCCCAATCAGAAGAAACTCTTTTCAGCCCTTCTTAATTAGTTAAGCTTCTGCTCCTCCCTTCTGATTCTTACTTTAGGATAGGGGGCAATGAAATTCAGAGTTAGTTGTTACCATAGTAACTAGCTCTAACTTTAAAAGATGAGACATAAATTGCTTTCTAATTCAGTCTTTTCTCTAAGTCTTTATGCCACAGCAGGGGTTCAGACAACCATGAGACGGGACACTCCACAGATGGCCAGGACCCAGAGAACAAACAGATGTGAGGGACTTGGGGCAGAGGTTTAAGAGAAAGCCAAGAAGTCTGGTTAGAATCTAGGCATATGGGCAATTATTGCCAGGGTGGTCCAGCACTGTCCATCAGGTCTTAGGGGTACAATGCCTGCCCCTTCCCTTGATGGCAGGGACTACAAAGACCAGCAGATGGGTCCTATTTATTACTAATTATTGTGTCCCAAATGTGGAAAGGATACAGCGAATTATTTATTATCTTTACAGCTCCAGGCCAACTCAACTCATTGGCATTGAATCTGGACTCTGCTTCCTTTATGATTATCCAACAGGAGCCCAAGCCTTAAAATTCACTGTTGCTTTGGTGATTCATGACCAACTAACTCCTTGGATAGAGATTGGTCTTGGAGTCAGGAAGATTTGAATTTATATATGGCCTCAGACAAATTGCTTAACTTCTGTCTGTCTTGGTGTTTTCAATTGTAAAATAACAATCATAATAGCAACTAATTTCCGGAGTTGTGATGGGGAACAAATGAGATTATATTTATTAAGTACTTCGCATAGTACTTGAACAAACACTTGTTCTCTTCACTTTCTCTTATGTGCATTTAAGGATCTCTGTCCAGTTACTAAATTAATATATGTCTATATGTAATTATCTATCTATCTGTCTTTTGTTCCCTAAGAAGAAGAATTCCTATAGTATAAACAGGTCTTATTGCATTTTAAGGTTCAGTGATTTTTGAGGTTGTTTTGTGTTAATAGAACCAGCAGCAGGTTGACAGTCTAGGATGAACATTGGCTCAAAGATTTTGCAAAGGCCCACTTATCTGAGAGAGTCTTTCTTTAGTTGAAAAGAGATGAAAAGGGAAAGAATGAGCCCCTTGACTCTCATAGACTATTGGGAGAGATACAAGCAGTCAGACATATCAAGGATTACCCCCGGAGCTGGCATTCTCAGCAGAAAGTTGTTCAGTTTAGGGAATAACCTCTTGGAATAGACATTGATAAATTTGGTATTCATTCTTTCTCTTTGAAGAGTCCTGGTGATAACACGGGGTGATGTCATGACTTGAGTTTGAATTGGAATTAAATGAGATAGAGATGGAAAAGTTGTCAGCTTCACTCACTCTTCCAGAATCATGGGAGTCTGGTGCAAGACAAAAAAAAAAAATGTCAACTGAAGATGGCCCAGAATGCAATAAATGGCCTTGGTCTTTGATGTCTTAACCCCGCTCTCAGTGCTCTGCAGCACCTGCTTCAGCCACCTTCATGACCATCGGAACAAATTGTTCTCATCTGCCCATTCTGCCTGGGAGGGAAGCCTTCTCATGCTTGAGGTAGACAGCCCCCTAACTCATCATCGGGTTTGAGGCCTTTTGGTTGCCCTCAGCCCGCTGAGACAGTTTTACTGGGTTGTGGCTACTATACAAAGGTGAGAGTGGGGTGGGAGGTAAACCCCAAAAGGGGATGAGTAGCCTTGAAAAGCCTCAGCAAGCCCTCACCCCAGAGGTGCTAGTTCTCTCTGAGAACTAGAGCATATCCCGGTGAACAAGTGTGAGATAGTGTAGGAACCTGGATACAATGCCGAATGAAAAATTGTAAAGGCCCTGGGAATATTTAGGTTGGAGAACAGAAGTCTCCAGAGAGACAGAACTGCTGTCAAACAAAAGGGTTTGATGACTTAGGGATTAAACTTTTTCTTATTCTTAGAGGTCAGAACCTCGCAGGGACCCTCAAACTTTTTAAATAGGGGGGCAGTTCACTGTCCCTCAGACTGTTGGAGGGGCGGACTATAATAAAAACAAAAACTTTGTTTTGTGGGCCTTTAAATAAAGAAACTTAATAAGCCCTGGGTGAGGGGAATAAACGTCCTCAGCTGCTGCATCTGGCCCATGGGCCATAGTTTGAGGACCCCTGCAAAAGGGATGTAAGTGGATGGGAGATACATTTGGTCTCAATGTAAAAACAAAATTGTCTCATAACTAAGAGTAATCTAAAATCAGAATGGGATGCCTTGGGCAGGGAAAGATAGTGAATTACTTTCATTGGAGGACTGTGAATTAAGACTAAGATCCTTAATCAGGAGATTTGCTTAAATGGGATTCCTGTTTGGATGTGGGTTGTGCTATTGTTACCTCTGTGATCTGTTCCAATTCTGAGATTTTGTGATTCAAGCAGCAGTGATGGAAACACCAGGAGTAGATAGGCAAACATCCCTGGCAAATATGGTAGTAAACTAGGATCGCTATCATCCCCGAAATGAACATAATAATAGATTAACATCCACATAGGGCTTCAGGGTTTGCAAAGTATTTTATGTGCTATCATATTAGATTTTATCAACTCTGTGAGGTAGATACCATTATTATTTCCATTTTTAAGTTGAGGATACTGAGGCAGAGAGAGATTAAGTGATTTGTCTAGAATTACACAGCCTATGTCTGAGGTTTACTTAGAATTTAGGCCTGTTAGCACAATGGATTGACTCTCCTGAGTTCAAATCTAACCTCAGATATGGACTAGCTGGAGGGAAGCCATAATCCAGTTTTAAATGAATTTTCATTTTATTAGTTATAAAAATATCAACATTCATTTGAAAATTATCATACATATGAGTGGCTTAAAGACAAAGATTGGGACGAAATATTTGAAGCATATATAGTTTTGTGAATCCCTTGCAATTAGTCTGAGGGTCCATAGCCCACATAGACCTCTTCTATGGCTTAATCAATTTATTTTTCTAAGATTGGATTATTTAAGTATTCTATTTCTTTTTCTGTTAATCTGAGTAATTTATATTTTGGTAGATCTTCATTCGTTTCTATTAGATTGTCAGTTTTATTAGCATAAAGTTGTGCAAAATAATTGAATAATTGTTTCTTTTAATCTTTGTTGTTTGTGCATTCACCTTTTTCATTTTTGCTACTAGTAATTTGGTTTTCTTTTTTCATTTTTGAAAAATATCAAATTGGCCAGAAAATTTCAAAAATAAAACCAGTTCCTAATTTTATTTATTAGTTTTATTTTTTCAAACTTTTAATTTTTTATGAATCTCTTTGGATTTTTAAAATTTCTGGAATAGATGATTTTTGAAGACTCTCATCTGGCTTCAGAATTCTATGATTGTGTTAAAGAGTTGTCATTGTCAGTAACCTCATCTTCACTGATGAATAATATGGGCAATCCTTTATGTTCTCTATTATCTGGAAGCATCCTTGTCTCCCCTTGCTCTTGAAACTTGGTGGGCTGCTTTCCTGCCCCTTTTCTCCTCCTGGGTGACAGGCTGACCTTTTCACATGATTCTTTTTGATGGGAACCGCTGGTTTCTGGAGAATCCTAACCCACAGGACCAAGGTGAAATTTTGCTTAATAGGGTGCATTTGTGGATCTACACACACACACACACACACACACACACACACACACACACGGGTCACAGTTTCTGGATTTTATTCCTTTGAATTAAAACTAGGTTGATTGCTCAAGACTGGCAGAAGGATTTTGATCACAAATGTTTTTCCTAGAATATTTATGTTAGATAATGTATTCTTATGAACAAATGCAAGGAGTCAACTCCCATCAGAAAAGGGTGTGGAGGATGAGTTCTAGCCATAAAGAATGGCATGAGTCTTCAGTAGGAAGTTTTAACTCTGACTTCTTTGATTTCTAATTTCTAGGTATCAGAATATCTAGAACAGGGATTTTTAACCCACTGTTCATGGACTCCCAAGGTGTCAGTTCATCAGTCAATAATTATTTAGTTAGTGCCTCCTTTGTTTCAGGAACTGTGCCCTAGGAATATAAACTTTGCACAACTCTGCCTCATTTTAATCCAATTTATGTGTGTCATGACATCAATCTTGTGATGTCATTGGTCTACAAAATCAAAGGATGAATAGCAACAACAACAAAGAAAGGTTTAAAAAACAGTCCTTTTTCTCAAGTTGCTCATATTTTACTAGAGAAGACATGAAAACAGTTGTGTACAGTTACTATACAGGATAAATTGGAGATAATCAGTAGAGGGAAGGCTCTAGAATTCAGTTGAGGAGTAAATGAAAGACTTCTCACAGTAGGTGGGATTTTAGTTAGGGCTTGTAGGAAGCCAAGAATCCAGGAAGCAGAGATGAGGTGGGAGGGTATTCCAGGCATGTGGAATAGCTGGTGAAAATGATGTAGATAGGGTTGGAGAGGAAAAAATTACATCTTTCCCTCCTTCAGCCCCCAAACAGCTAACTGAAACAGCATTTCCTTTAATTTAAAAAAATTATTCTGAGAAGGGATTCATAGACTTCAGCAGGTGTCAAAAGAGTTTACATACTTAGAAAGGGTTAGAAATACAGTCTACGAAAGATAAAGTGCTAAGATGCTCCTTATCCTGAGGTATGAGAGACACTTAAATATTCCTTTTAGGATCTGAAAGCTCAGACCTAGAGACAGCACAGCACAGTATAGCAGAGAGAGCATTGGCTTTAGGTACAAGAAGGCCCAGGTTCAAGCCTTGGATGATATGGATTGTGACCCCAAGAAAAGCATTTAATCTTTCTGGGTTCTAGTAATTCTCTAAGACTATAAATTGAGAGCAGAGATCTTCCCTGCGGTGACAGAAAGACCTTTCTCATTTGGGAGTTCCCTAACTATAAAACTCAGAATTCCAGTTTTTATCCCTAAAATTGATATTCTATTTTGACTTGGAGTAGCATTTGACTTTTTAAAAAAAAAAAAAAGGAGAAAGGGAGAAATAAGGAGGAAATTCAGAGAGGAGACATATCTACTCAGGAAGGTTACATTTCCTGGGCCAGGATTTGCCTTAATATAGGAGCTTTGTCCCACAAATTTGAGAAGACTTGTTCAGGCTTAATTTGCTTGGTTTACTTGGCCAAGGAGAGGCCAGCGTTCATTTGGCAACATTCCCAGAGAGTGACACACCTTGCTTTGGGGCCTGAGCAGCAGGATTTCCTCCAGCACTTTCCCTGGCTGCAAACCTCTAGGCAGCTTTGGCGTGAGGAGGTTGGAGGGGCAGCACTTTCGCAGCACTGAGAAAAGTGCTCCAACTTTGGAGTTAGAGTCCCTGAGTTCAGTCATTCAGACGCATGACTGTCAAGGTCCCTTCCAGCTCTAAGTCTCCAGTCCTGTGATCCTACGTACAGCCAAAGGGCAAGGGTGAGATGGCAGCCTCGCTTGATTTTACTTTCTAGAGTTCTCAAGGAACCTGATTCAGCAACTGAAGATCAGAATACCTAGATTCCTGGGCAAAAGGATCCTAATAGAACACTTTCTCCCTTCCTCCTCAATCGCACCGGATTCATTCCCTCAAATATTTATACTTTTGACTTTTTAATCTGATGAATAATGCCTTTTCCTAGTTTTCTTTAATAAAGTAGGGGAAAAGCACTAGATTTCACATATAAAGTCTTGTGTTCTAACGACTTCTGTGTGACCTTGGAAAGTCATTAAAATGCTCTACCTCAGTTTCCTCATATGCAAGATGAGATTAGACTAGATTTTTTGTTTGCTCTGGCCTTTTTTAGTGGTTTGTTGAAGTCTGGGGAGCCTTTCTTAGAACCTTGTTTTTATTTTTGAATGGTAGTTTAATTTTCCAAATATATGCAAATTTAGTTTTGAGCATTCACTTTTGCAAAATCTTGTAGAACACTGTTTTTAAATGAATAAACAAAATAAAATACAGAGTTTTACAGAGGAAACCAATTTTATTAAAATAAAGCTTCAATATTCTCTCATCCAAGATGATGGATCTTATATCTATGACACCAGGTTTAGAACCCCTGACCTGGATTATGTCTGATGCCCCATCTAACCCTAAAATCCAAAGACTTTCAAGACTCCTTTATTAAATTAAAAACGGAAAGGTACTATTTCTTTCAAAGCAACTATTTACCTATAATATTTGTCAGAAGAAAGAAACTTTATCTCGTGTTTTCTCTATTCTTCATGTGATTACCTTTCTTATGTATTCAGGTTTCTTTAGGTCAAAGTAGTCTGGTTGACAGGAATGGCATTTTTGGACCAAAGTCTATTAATGACTAAAAGGTCTAATACCTTGACTAAAGTCCTACTTTGTTTCCTCATTATGGCATGGAGGTGAACTTGGCTTTTCAAAGCCTTCTTTCCTTTCATCCCTTTTTTCTCCTGTCTTTTCTTTCCTCCCTTCTTCCCTCCTTTCTTCCTTCCTCCCTCTTTCCTTCCCTTCTTCCCTCCCTCTTTCCCTCCTTCCTTCCCCCTCTCTTCCTTTTTCCCTTTCCCCTCCCCTCTCCTTCCCTTTCTTCTTCTTCCTTCCCTCTCCCCCTCTCCTTTTCCTCCTCCCTTTCTCCCTTTCCCCCCCTCTCTTTTTCCCTCTCCCTCCCTCCCTTCCCCTCTCTCATTTCCCCCTTCCTGCCCTTTCTCCTTTTCCTTCTCCCCCCTTTCCCTCTCTCCTTTTCCTTCCCTCCCTTTCCTGATACTTTTTTCCCTCCCTCCCCTTACTTCTCCCTTTCTTTCTTTTGGATTTTTTTGGTCATAACAAGTGAGGATGATGAGTAAATAAGCCCTACATGAAGTACTTACACAGATGAAATCACAGCCCTCTAAAGTATGTGCCTAAATGTATAAATCTTTGGACAACTTGTGACATCTGTTTGCCCCAAAGCAATGCTTGTGATAAAATTTAAGGTATGCTCAATTTTTCTTTTTCATTTTTATTATAAACTTAACAAACACAAAATGAGCATTTCCAATCAGAGTAGAACAGAAAAGGAACATTGAATATGAAACTGAAAATCTCTATTATGTATAAGTTTTTTTTTTGAAAAATATAATTTATCTAGTGCTTAACTTTCAAAGTTATCCTGCTTGACTGTGCTTTTTTTTTCCCCTGGACTATTTTAAGTGCATGGAAGAAGCCCCATTCTCACCTGAATTGTATTTCATCCTCTCTTTCCCTCAGTGCCCACACTGAAGTAGGAAATTTCAGCTTCTGTGAATTCAGGTGTGGCAATTTTTCTGGTTGGTTTTCAGAAAAGGGGGGAGGGGCTGAGAGACAAGAGATGGCATAGTCTCTCCAACAATGACCTAGGTTATTTGGTTTGGCTTTCCCATTTGCTCTTCATCGACAATAGCTACCAGAAGCACCAACCTGTTCAAACCAGTTTATATTAGAAAGCAACATAGTGAAAACCTGTATAAACCAGTCTTTCTAGTAAGTTTATAGAAAACAAGTGAGAAGGTTGTTAGTTCTTACAGTGCCTGTGAAAAGTTTTTAAGGACCTAAGGAGATGATGGGATCCTCTCAATTAGTTGAGTTTGTCAGCTATGTGCTGGGGGATACAGGGATTCGTATCTGAGGTGTGATGAGAATTAAAAGACCAATCTTAAATCAATAAGCCTTCATTTCTGAGAGGTAGGAAAAACATTTAAGTTTTCAACCATTGGCTCTGACACTATTTAAACATTAAAAAAAGTCACTTTATGTGTCTGTAAAACTTGTCTTTTGTAAATTGAGGAGATTGGACTAATTGACCCCTAAGATTTCTTCTAAGGTCTCTTGATCTTCCATGATCCAGTCATCTACTTTCCATTAGTTGTCAGTCGAATGCTTCTCCACTCATCCCCCACCCTGACAATTGTCATAAGAAGCTTGAGGTTATTTTGAGTTTTATTGTTGTTTTGATTTTGAAAGCCAGGGCATGTGTGATTAAAATGGCCTGGGAGATGGTTCTGAGTTTGCCCCACGCTCTCTATCTCAACTTCTTTCCTCTAGAAATATCAGATCTTCTCCCCCTTTCAGTCATGTCATTATTTTTAAGCCATCAACTAATCCTTGTTAAGGAGTTAACTGATAATGAAGATGTCTGCTGACATTAACGTGTGATACCTTCCAAGGTGATGAATATTTTGATTCTAAAAATCCGATTAGACCAAAGACAGATTTAGAGAACAGGTTTAGGTTTGGCTCTAGGTTTAGTATATGGAAGTATGGGCTGTGGAGCCCTCCGTTGTCATCCTTTGGTGTTGGTTAAGGGGTGAAGTGACATGGAGATTTATTCAGAGCCACCTCCCCCCATCCTATCCCACACCTTTCACAGAACTGGAAAAGATCTCAGGAGCTGTCAGATCCTTGATATTACATTGCCAACTCCCAAATATTGCATTTTCTTTAGAATATGAAAGGTTAAGGTTTCATGGACAAAGAAGCGATTTTGTGAGGTACAGATGTTCCAGAATGGATCAATACTCCGAAGCCTGAACAGTAGCGTTGAGAGTCATCCTAAGCATAAGAATTTTCCTTTCCCATGTCTTTTCCTACAAGGTTCCTATAATGATGTACCTCCTTTTCACTATAGATATTAAGTGCATTGATAAAGTAGCATAATCTGTGATTTGAATTTAGTTGTATATTGTGATGTATTTTTCAATTTAAATTTTCAATTTTTTTTTGGTTTAATAAGTGAGTATCTAATATTGTTTTGCCTTATTATTAAGAGGTTATATTACAAAACCACACACATGTATATGCATATGTGTACAGTAATACACACATGAATATATAGATATATATACACACATATACAGAGTTAGGTGATAGAGTGCAAAGCCTGGGTCAAGAAGATATGAGTTCAAATGTGGCTTCAAGTACTTAATAGTTATGTGACTTTGGGCAAGTCACTTAATTCTGTTTTCCTCAGTTTTCTCATCTATAAAATGAGCTGGAGAAGGAAATGGACATCCACTTCAATAACTTTGCCAAAAAACAAACAAACAAACCTAATAGGGTTTGTTTGACCTGAAGAGTCAGGCAAGATTGAAGCAATTGAACAATGGTAAGAAGGAAAAAACATAATTACAATGTGAGCTCCTTGGATCCAGGACTGACTTACTTTTCTGTTATTGTTTATTTATTTTATTTTTTTAAATATCCAACACTTATCATAGTGCTTGATCCATAGTAGGCACTTGAAGAATGTTTAAATTCACTCATGCATCCATTTACTCATATAGATGAGGAAACTGTCCCAGAGAAATAAATGACTTGCCTAAATCTTTGTTGCTAATAAATGACATAGCTAGAACTCAAACTCATTTCCTAGGACCAAGTATGGTGTCCTTAGCATAATGAACTTCCTTGGTTAAAGCTGAGTCCAAAGATGTGATATAGTATTAAAAGTAGGGCTTTTTTTTTTGGGGATAGTCAAGTTTGTCAGCTCCATGAAGGTAGGAACTTTGGCTTATGTCAACTTTATAATCTCCCCCACCCTGCCCCACTCTCATCTCCACCTTCTAGATCTATCCCAATGAACTTCTAAGTAATTTGAGCTTAATCAGTATTTGTAATGGTAAATAAATATGAAAGCAGTGGCCCTTAGAGTTTTGATAGCTTCTTGAGCACTAAAACACTTTTATAAAACAACTTTGAATCCGCAAAACAGATCAGTTTTCAAAATTCATCTATCAAGTCAGAAAAATCTCTGTTCAGATCCCAGACCTACTAATTACTACCTGTGTAACCTTTCCTTTCTGAGACTCAGTTTCCTTACCTGTAAAATGAGCTTGGGTGATAGCTAAGGATCTTTCTGTTTCTAAATTATGATCCTATATCCATTTTATTTCATATATTTTATATAGGAACAGTACAGCTCATACTGTTGTATCATTATAGCTTAAAGATATACATTTCCTATTGCATTAATAGATGGCACCTCTCCAAGCAAAGTTATGATATCAAAATGTAGGGAACATGAAAAATAATAGGTGCAAAACAGGAATGTCAAGGAGATAATGGATATCAACAGCCTTCATGGCTCATTAACTAACCCAGATTGATTGCAGAGTAGAGCAGGGTACATGCATTTTCAGTGTTTCCTGAATCAACAATGCATATCCCTACTGGCTTAAGTGAGGGACTCTTGGGGTCTAGGGAAGTGGGTCATGAAGTGGGTTTCTTTCCCTTCCTTCCCATCCTCCTAATTGAGAAAGCAAGTAATTTGATTTAGGTTTCTATGTATCTTTCTTACAAGATTTCAGGAGATTTGATTCTACTCCCAATTCAGTTTTAAAAAGAGGGCTCCCTGTAAGTAAGGGACAATGCTTGCTATATTCCAATTAATGTGCCTAGCGTAGGAGATTTTTTTAAAAAGGGAAAACAAATCTCTACTCTGAAGAAGCTTGTATTGGGATGGCATAGGATCACAAAATGCACCTAGATATACCCTAAAAATATCATAAAAGAGTTAGAATGGTAAGCAAAAACCTATATATATATTATTAATTAAACACAGGGATTATCATCCAATGGCAGCAATAAAAAAACTATCACTTCTTTACCAAAAAATGAGGAAGAGGCTTGATAGGCTTATCATATGATAAGACTAAAAACCTCTCAGAAATACTTCTGGAATGAGCATACTTATCCCTTCCCTAAGCAATAGGAAATCTGACAATAAGTGTATATCACTATATTTGTTGAATATAACTGGAGGTGATTTCCCCCTGAATGAAGCCTATGAAATGACTAAAAATTAAGAAGGAATTTAAAAGGCTCCCTTAGACCATAACTTCATGAACTTGGACAACAGGAGTCAAAGAAACTTCAAATGAAAAACCGAGTCAGGCTGATTTGTTTGTGAAAAGAGACCAGTTCGGGGCAATTCAGGACCAGGTTATTATCAATAGAAATAACAGAAGGCTTTTCCTTAAGAACTTTAGATTTGGTGATCAGTGTAAATTATACAAAGAAACAGTATCAGTTCTGTAGCACTTATTTTATGTAGGCTGTAAAAATTTAGCACCTATTGAATATGGATCAAAACATTACCCGATCGCTAGATTACATCAGATTTTTCTCAGAATGACATGGCAAATGCCCATCATGGAAATATAAACCTCAAATATTCTGGAAAACTCAAATGAACAAATGGACTGAAACTGGACAATTTTTCACAGATTCAGCTCTTGTACAATTGTCTAATATAAAATGATCCATAAAAACTTGTAAAACAACTTTTTTTCATTTCTGTTGTTTAGTTATTTCAATCATGTCTGATGCTTTATAACCTCTCTTGGGATTTTCTTGGCAAAGATACTGGGATGGTTTGTCATTTCTTCTCTAGTTCATTTTACAGATGAGGAAACTGAGGCAAACAGGGTTAAATGACTTGTCCAGGTCACATAGCTAGTAGGTATCTGAGGCCAAATTTGAATTTCCTGAATCCAGGCCTGGTACTCTAGCCACTGTGTTAACTTCCCTTTTTTCATATATGTCACCATACCTAATACTCAATGCTATATGGGACAAAAAACTTTCAACATATAGTGACCTATCAGGGAGGATTGTAGTCACATGGTAAATAGGATGAGATATATTTTCCTTATTTTCTTTCTCTTATTGGAATTATGCCAAGGATACTTTAAATAAGTTGATAGAAAATTAATTTACTTCCTAATACTCTTCTTCAACTACAAAAAGTAGTTGGGCAATAGTCAGTTGAGTATTAAATATGAAAGAATAGCAGCTGGACAAAGTGAAGGTGATGAATTTGGTTTTAGATATGATGAAGTGGAGGAGACAATGAAAGCTCAAGATGAAAAGTAAATGAACTTAGGGAAAAGATTATGCCTGATTTACTGGTCTTTTAGTATTGCTCTGCTTTAACTTCCTATACAAGATTAAAGTTCAGAAGCAGCTGATGAGAGCCTTCCAGATAGAACAGACATGGAAGTATGTTGAGAGTTGCATTGTTGCAAGGAACATTCAAATCTAAATCTCCAGATCCATTTCTGTATCTGAGAGTGACTCTGGGTAAATCATGTAATTTCTTCCATTTGTATTTCTCTTCTATCAATTGATCTAGATGATCTAGATTTTACTTTAAGATTGAAATCTTCAATCCCATGATTTTTAAGCAATTGACCCTACAGTGGAATTCTAATATGAATTTTATCTCCCTGAAGGTTTGTTTCTACTTATATTATAGGCATTAATAATTTGAAGTATTTTCAAAAGACTTTAGTTATTCTTCTTAACAACTAATATATTACTGAAAAATATATGTCAACTCAGAATTCAGAGGTTTGTTTAAATTTTTTTTCAGGTTTTTTTCCAGTCTCTTGCCCTTATTCCTTTAGGAAAGATTGCCAACTTTCATAAAAGAATTCAGTTGTGTTCCAGAAGTCAGTCAGTCTCTGTCTCTGTCTCTGTCTATCTCTTTCTCCTTCCCTCTCTCTTTCTTTCTCCTCTCTCTGTCTCTCTCTTTCTGTCTTCTCTCTCTGTTTTCTCTCTCTGTGTCTCTGTCTTTCTATCTTTCTTTTCCCCCTTTCCTCCCTCTTTCCCTCTCTCTTGTTGACTTTCTTGAATGCCAAATCGATTAATGTTGGTCTCCGTACAATTTGATTATTGTAGTTTAGTGTTGCACAATGCCTTGGGGCTCTGAGAAGGAATGTTATACTGTCGATCTATTAAAGGAGAATGTGCTCTACTGAAACTTGGCACCTGTAACCACATTCTCCAAAATGACTGACTAAGCTGGAAGTAGAAAGTCTTCTGGGACCACTTGTGCATAGGAAAGAGTCTGCTGGTGTGGGCAAAAAAGTAGAATCGATTTCTGTATATTGTTCCATTAGAAACAAACCCCAGTTTCCACAGAGGAAGCTGGTAGTACCTTATTAGAATCTAACTGAGTTTTCAAGGAATTCAGGGGTGATTCTATAGAACTACAGGTTCTGTCAGCTGGCATTCTACCAGGCTATTGCCTTTCCTCCCTGCTATGCATGCAAGTACTTTTGGCAGAGGACTAATGGATTCGTGAAACTCTAGAGTTGGGCTTAAGGGATCTTGGGTCCTAGTGAAATGACTCTTGTTTTCCCAATTAGATTCAATTCAACAAATTATTTTGTACCAGATACCATGCAAGAGTTATAAAGACAAGAATGAAAAAAATGAATTCCACTTTTAAAGAACTTAAATTCTCTAAGAGGAAATGAGAAGTACACAGTCTCTCTAAGAGGTGACACTTGAATTAATATGGAGGTGAGAAGACAACTCCTGTAGTGGAAAAATAAAACAAAATCTGTCTCATTCTCCTCTCCTCCACAAACCTGCCATAGTGCTGGGCATATATTGTTTCCTGCTTTTAGTAAATACTCCGAGATTCAGACCAGTTCATTTACAATTATTCTTCCCTACATATCACTGTGTCTCTCTTCATTCTCCTATAGTTCCTTCTGAGCCTTGAGGCTCAGAAGAAGGTTCTCTTCTTCTCTGAAAATTAATTCTTTCTTCCGCATTCTGGACTTTGACTCTTTCTCAGACCTTGATCTCACAATTATCTTTTTCCTTGTCAACGGGTAAACCTCTCTTTCTTTCCATGTAAGCTTTCATTTTTACTTTCATGTATTCTCATCTATTCCCATTTTGAAAACAAAATTCATGTCCTGCTATCCCTTCCTTCCTTCCATAATGTGCCAATCTTCCTGAAAGTCCACATTATCAAGAATGTAAAAATGCTCCTTGTTGCTTCTCATATCAAGTTCAAGCTATTCTGCCTTGATTTTTTTTTCTTTGATTAGTGGGTGCCTCAGTTACTTTATCTGTCAAATGAACTGAAGAAGGAAATGTTGAACCACTCTGTATGGTTGTCAAGAAAACCTAAAAAAGGGTCATGAAGAGTCAATCAAGACTGAACAACAGCATAGTGCTTATTATATAATAGGTACTTACTAAATGCTCATTCCCTTCCTTCATTACACTTGTTTATATTGTTATCTTCCCTTACCTCACTCCAGAATTTCCGCCCCCCTTTACTTTGTCTAAATCCCAATAATTCTTCAAGACATAATTTAATTACTTTGTTCTATTCATTGTTTTTTAATCCGAAGCCTTTTCCAATAAATCCAGCCCACAGTAATTTTTTCCTTCTGTGAACTCCCATTGCTTTTGTAGAGAGCCATCATAGATTCCTTTCTTGTGTCTTCCCAAATAAATTAAGTTTCTTAAAGCAAGATACCCAGTCTTACACTTCTTTTCATTTCTCTCAGTAGCTAGCACAGAGTTCTGTATATGATGTGCTCAATAAATAATTCTTGATAGATTGATTAGAGATGGATTCACTGAATACATAAGTAAACTTGAATTCTACAAGGGGAATACGTGGTTGATAATCTTCCAGAGGAGAGGCAGCTGTGGAATATTAGATGAAAGACCTAAACTAGGAGGACAAAGGTTCAGCTTCCAACATATTCAGAATATAACTACGGGCAAGTCATTTACCCTCTAACATCCTAGGCAACTCCCTACGACTTTGATATACCGAGCAGTTGCTGATATGTATCAGTATGGAGGGAGTTTCCACGTTGATGAAATAATAAATCTGAACTCACTTCCTTCCCCACATGTAAATTCTTTAGCATTTTTTAAATTAATAAATAAGCATGTGGATAAAGAGGATGTAGTGGGTATAATTTATTTTGACTTTGCAAAATGACGAAGTTTTGTGGTGAAGATTATTTTAAAATAAAAAATGAGTCACCAGAGATGATAGCAAATGATTTACTGACTTGAATGACAGGAGACTGCCTATGCCACTTTTTATAGTCATGAATTCTTAGTCATAAATGTTTGTCTTTCAGCTTGTGAAATAGATTGTTATTTCTGTGGATAGTGACTCCAAGAATCAATGCATGAACCAGACTTCTTTTCTAATGTTTAGAAATGACCTGGAAGAGAGTGACAAAATAGGATGCCTCAAGGAAATCCACAGTAATGAGAGGGGATTCTAATCATCTATGTTGCAAAAACAAACTGGATGAAAAACATATGCCCTTCTTTCTCTCCATCTCTCCCTCCTCCTCCCCACAATTATCACATGCAGCCACCAAACTAGTTTATCCATATGTATAGCTTGGATAGATGCTATAACAGACAATCTACTGAGGTCATTACTGATGCATAGGAGGAAATCAATCTTGATCACATCTGGAAAATTGTACAGTGCTTTCATTGTTTTCCTATTGTTCATTGCCTCAAAAGGCCATCTCTTGAGCAATAAAACTTTTTCAGTAATGATACGATTGCAAATCATGGAATGCTATAATTGTGAAAGTGTCTAATTTTACAAATTATTTAAAGGGCAATGGAATAACATATAGATATAAGTAAGCTATCACATATTACTAATAATAACTTGTTTATATGAAGAGGTATAAAAAGGAGTTATTGTGGATATTGATGACAAGAAAAGAAACTGGTCTGCTTATTATGTCAGGAATAGAAAGAACAATCTTAGTAGGATCAATACTATCAAGATATTATGAGAAAAAGTGGAATATCTCCAATGCATTTCCTGTCCTTTGCTGGCCATCCATAAGACTAATTAATATTTGTCATTTTGGTTTTTTGAAAATTTATTTTATTTTTAATTTATGGAATAAAACCAGAATTTCCATAATACAATACAATAAAAAGATGATTGCACATGAAATTGCAAATCTTCTATATACAACTTGCTATTCTTTTCAAATATACAACAAAATTATCATATAATTTTCTTTTTCCTTCCTTATTTCCCCTCCTCATATGTGTAATGCATAATCTTTGTAAAGGTTCTATGAACCACTAAGAAAAAGGTTTGTTCCTATTGTTAAAGAAATACAAATTAAGACAGCTCTAATGTAGCATCACGCACCTATTAGATTGGCTAATATGTCAGAATAGAAAAGGATAAATATTGGAGAAGATGTGGATAAATTGGAACATTAATGCATGTTGGTAGAATTCTGAAATTCTGAATCACATCATTCTGAAAAACAATTTTTTGGAATTTTGCCCAAAGGGGTATGAAATTGGTCATTCAGCAATTTGATTCAGCAATAATACTACTAGGTCTGTATCAAAAAAAAAAAATCACAAAAAAGGAAATGCAGTAAAAAATACTATGTATTTGTTTTATTACCTGTGATAATTTTTATCAAAATGTAGTTACCTTCTTTATTTCTTTTAATCTATTTTAAAATCTATTTTAACCATAATTTTGCCTGATATTATCATTGCAATTCCTGCCTTTTTGTTTTTTTAACATCAGCTACTCTTCTACTCTTATCCTCCATTTAACTCTTTGTGTATGTCTCATTCTTAAATGTGTTTCCTGTAAATAACATATTGTTGGAATCCATGTTTGTTATTTTGCATGACTGCTTCAACTTATCTCCTAAGACAGTGTGGCCCAGGTATACTAGTATCTTCCCTTCAAAATAACCTTGTGCTTATTTTGTATACATCTATAGATATACAAACTGTCCTTCTTAATATAAGCTCCTTGAGAGTAGAGACTCCTTTTGCCTTTGGTTTTGTAGTGTCTGGCACATAGTAGGTTCTTAATAAATATTGGTTAGTTAAGTGATTTTGTCTATAGAAGTCAGACTAAGCCCCTGGAGGGAGCCCCTGGTGTATTTACTGCTTATTTCTTGTTGCAGACAACTGGTGCAAACTCTTTCCCATGAAACTTCCTAGTGAAAGAAATGTTTCTATTGGGTGAAATATGTTGCAAACTTTTGTGACCTCTTTGCTCTTTTTTGAAAGTTCAATCGGTTTTTTGTTTGTTTTTGCTGTCTGAAAGATTTCTCAGTTATGAGCTAAAGAAGCCTCATTGTGGAGTGACTAATTCTTCCCTACTTTAAGATAATAGGAGCCACCTCTAAGGCTATTTCCTAAGGTTTGTGAAAACCAGGGCAAGCTGCTCATTCTGCAACACCAAGTTCAAGGTTGCTGTATCTACTGTAAAAGTGAAATGACTTGAAATGATGAATAATGAGCTTAGCTATTTGTGTATTGGTCAACTAGTCTCTCTTCCTTAAAGCCTTGAGGTTTAGATCAGCAATCAGAAATGTAAAAATTTTCTGATTTCATATTTGAAGAGAGGTCATTTTTCTCTATAAATAGCTGAGAGAGATGCTACAGCTTGCTCTTCATAGAAATGAGAGTTCAGTAAGAGTGGAAATCTGAAGACTCATGAAAACCCCAAGAAGAGCGTTAGAGGCAGTTGGGACTTTAATATCCTTCTCACCATCTGAGAATCTGGTCAGTTATGCTATCTATTTAAGTAGCCTCTTTTTGGATGCATAAGTTGTCCATTGTTTTGTGTCATCAGTCAGTCAACAGTTATTAAGTGCCTACTATGTGTCAGGCACTATGTTAAGTGCTGGGAATACAAATACAACTAAGACCACAGACAGTCCTTGCCTTAAAGAGCTTACAATCTAAGAGTCCCTCTTTAAATAGAGGTCCAGAGCCCGTGACCCTGCTCTCCTTTCATAGGGTGCAAGAAGAGAGGTAGTAGGTACTGATGAGATGTGATTATCAGGCAGTTACAATCTTGACACATAATAAATTTTGCAATTTTCTGAGTTTTCAGGAAAGGTATGGATGGAAAGAAGGTAGTCCAACAGTCCAGAGAGGTCCAGAAGCAGTGTAGTTGGTCTTACATTAGTGGAGGGATGGTTAATCAGATAATCATCAGATTCAGAAATAAGAATCTGATCATCTTGCTAGTTCTAGTTTGACCCTTACCTGCCAAAGACTTATTACAGAGGAAAGATGTTCATTTTTGTATTTTTGTGGTTGTTAAATGTTTATTGATGTGCTTTTCTCAAAGATACCTCAAAGATACCGAAAATACCCTACAATGGCAATTGGAAATCTTTTATCTTCTCTCCTTTGTTCTTTTAAATTATTTTCATTTTCTTTCAATCTATAAATCCATGTGTATTTATTAGGCACTTACTACATGTGGTCAGGCAGCTGGATACAAAGAAAAGCAAAAGCAGTCCTTGTCCTCAAGGAGTTTACAATAAAAATTCCTCTACTCTATTCAGGTTCCCTTATTTTCTTCTGGACTATTTTAAAATGGCTTTGCTTCCAGTCTATAGGAAAGATTTTGGGGAAAACATCAATGTCAATTTTACTGGATAAGAAAATTTGGAACACTTGTAATCTCTACTGATTGAGAATGTACACTGATGAAAATCATGACATTGTCAAAGTCCTTATGTACCAAAGTAAAGACAATCTTAAATCAAGTAAAACAAGCTGCAGAGGAATCACAGAAACAAAGCAGGGAAGGGAATAATTGTGAAATACAAGGGAGCAGTGACATTGAGATGAGCCTGAAATGACTTTTCAAACTTGGAGATGAAACTGATCTTTAGTCTGAGTCTGTGACTATTGCTCAAGAACTAATGGGGAAGATGAGAATGGAAATCTCAGCTATTTTGGAAAATAAAGAAACCCAAAATGCAGAATTCTGTGCTGTAAAGAAGTAGTTCTCAAACTTTTCTCTCACCAAACTTCATCATGCTTTGTCATGAGGAATCATGGTATACTAGGAAAGAGTTGGGACACTCAAATATGAAAATGTGATTGTAAATGTTAGTCCCATATAGTATACCCTTTGAGAACCACTGCTATATATGGAAATGCAGAGACTCTATGCCAGTGGTCTCCAAAGTGGTAGCCATGGCATGACCTCAAAGCCTATGTGGTCAACAAACTGGAAAGCAGAACAGCCAATCGTGGAATTTTCCTGTAAGTCAATCATGCATCTTCTTTCCAAAATAATTACACAAACATTTTACGATAGTCACTGCCTCTGACTGCTCCCTTTTCTTTTCAAATTCCCAGTCTCCTCTCTTCTGCAACCGCATTCATTTCCTCAGGATAGTTGTAACCTAACCAGAACTCTAGTGCACACAGCCATTATTATTCAGGCTTCATTGGGAAATTCCCTCCTCTACCTTAGTCTCAGATCATCTTTTGGCTACATCAAATAGAGTAGTGACTACTGAGTAAAAATCTTGCCCTACTTTGTATTTGTGTGGACAGGATGATCAAGCAAGGATACTTTGTAAGCCACATTGCATGATTTTTCCCTTAACCCACCACTGTTCCAAATTTCCTTATTTCTATAGAAAACACCACTATTCTTCCATCTTCCTACGTCCATCTTCAAGCTCAGAGTCATCCTCAAAACTCTTCACTTCCTCTTATACCTAACATCTAAGCAGTTACTAAATTGTGTTGTTTCTACTTCTACAACATTTTCTCAGATCTGTTCCCTTTTCTTCACTCCAACAGCCATCATAGCAGTTTTAGGTCATTGCAATGATCTTCTAATCAGGTTTCCTGCCTCCAGCCTTACCCCAATGCAAACCCTCCTGCCCTACTTGTCAAAGTGATTTTCTTCAAGTGTAGACAAACTTGTCTCCTCATCCCCCAATAAGCTTCAGTGGTTTTCTTTTGGCCCTGGCATCAAATATAAACTCTTCTGTTTGAAATTTCAAATCCTTCACAATCTTTATTATAAATATTCATATATATATATATAATATTGTTATATTATACATAATATTATTATTTGTATATATAATATTTATAAATAGGCCTTCTTGCTATTCTTAACATTCACACAAGAACATAACTAAAATATTCAAATTAAGACACGATGTGATCTATTAACCAGAATCACCAAAAAAAAAAAAAAAAAAAAAAAGGAAGGGATTTATATTGAAAACTTTCAACTAAGTCAAAAGTAGAATAGTTCATTTTTGTTTATTTTTTTAAAAATATGAATATTTACAAATAGAAAAACATGATGCCTGATGAAAGTGTTTATCTTTCCTGGCCATTGTGATCTATTTTTTGATTTTAATACTAGGTACTTTTCAGTAGAAAAAAAAGCATATTAAAAATGATCTGCTTAGCTGACTGCATTGACCATATTAATTGAGCAAATAAAATGAGTATCATTTATAAAGACACTCTATCCCCCCAAAACACAGAGAAATTAAGAATAATAATGAATGAATTAATTTTCTATCATTGATGACTATGAAGTTTTTTAGCATTAATAAAAATTTTAAAATATTAATCTTTATCTCATTTTAAAATTTATACATTTTGCATATTTTATAATATATATGATATTTAATACAGTAGTATATGTGTATTATTTATAAATTAAAAATATGTGTTGGGGGTACATACTCAATAATAGTTTACTGATAATGATTTTAAAAAGAAGTTTAGATTCCACTTCTCTGTTTGAACATGAACGTTAATCCCCCACACATAGTAGATTGCTGGCTGCAGTCCAGGACAGGGGATAGATTGTTAATTACATGCTAAACATGTTTCATACATGCAGCATTGTGGTTAAAGACATAAATGAAACACAGGAACAAATGCTTAAGCTCAGGCATATCCTCTTATTATATAAACAGTGGGTACGATCATCCACAAAATAGACGAGATGCTACAACTGAAGTTGGAAAATGATCAATCAGGATATGTACAAAGAACTATCCCTTCATAAATGGGACACAAAGTATAACTTATATGATAATTTAAAGTTAACCTGGAGAGAAATAGGCAATGATGAAAGTTTATTTGTAGTAAATCATAAGGCAAATGAATGTTTATTAGATAGAGCATGGTGAACAGGAACTCTTTGTTTCCAATTTAGGAGAAGAAAAGACTGAGATCTCTGGAATGAGGGATTTAGACTATTTAGATGTATATGGGGAGTGGAGAGGTAAGAAACTAACCAGTGATGACCTGATTTTTAGAGCATGTGCAGCATATTGTCTTGTATCAATTTCTGTGGAGGATTGGTAAGCCTACTTCTAGGACTGTGTGATGGAGCTGCCCTTCCCTTTCCCATTTTGACCCCTAAAAAGACATCCTTCGGTTCCTGTAGGCTTACTTTGGGGTGTCAAAAATCCTTTTAGTTGATCTCTAAGCTGGCACTGAGTATGCATATAAAAGGCTTAAACAGAAACATTTCACAGGGGCTAGTACATAGTCAACATTTAATGAAATCTGTCAGTCTTCCTTGGCAGCTTTTGAGTGAGGAGGAAAAACTACTGCAAATCCCAAGATGGTGGTAGAGATAATAACCATCTAACTTGTCTCCTTACCCATCACCATGTGGCCGTGAATGCACAGTGTCTATTTCTTTTGTGGTTTATTTTTTCCTCATCTTAAATGAATGAGTCTATGATATGTTTGGGGCCAAGTGAAGACTTGGTCTTAATAAGTTTCAAAAGATTGACAGAACCACCAGTGCTTCAGAAAACCAAAATCTATATCTGGAAACTGCAGAAGTCCTGAGGAAGAACTAGTTTGACTCAATCCAGCAATAAATTAATAAATTAACCTGGCAGCCAAGACTTTGATCTGATAGTAAAGTCATAATAACTCTTCCATCAGCTATTCCATACCCAGATGTGAACTTGGGGGTGGTAGAAGGGGTTGTGAGGGGGGATGCAGATGGCTGAAAATTAGCTTTGTCCAGTAGAGAAGAGTGGAATTCTAATTTCAGAAGTAATTACCCTTCATTTTTATATTGTGCTTTCTCAATAAATTTTTTTTGTTAAAATGAATTGATATTTGTTAAATGCTATGAGGGAGATATTAGCTTACCATTAATATTATGGCACATAGATGGGAGATTTTGAGCAATAGTATTAGAATATTCTTCTCTCCCTTCAAGGTTACCTCTAAATATAAGAGGAAGATAAATAGCAAGTCTTGCTTTGAGTTCCTAACATGTTAATCCTAGTGTATGTTAGAGAATGAATCTAAATCATATGTGCTATATAGTTATTTAAGGATATTTTCTCCACTAAAATCTTATTCTGAAGGTTTATCATAGCATAGATGTGATACTAAGTTCTTAAAACCTATGTTATCAGAAGACAAAAAGGCAACCCCCCTTTTTTTGGTAATAATAGCTTTTTATTTTTCAAAATACATGCAAAAACAGTTTTCAACATTCACCCCTGCAAAACTTTGTGTTCCATATTTTTTTCTCTCCCTTCCCAACTCCCCCTTCCTCTAGACAGCAAGTAATCCAATATAAGTTAAACATGCATAATTCTTATAAACACATTTCCACATTTATCATTCTGTGCAAGAAAAATCATATCAAAAAGGGAAAAAATGAGAAAGGAAAAAACAAGCAAGCAAACACTAAAACCAGTATCAACAAAGGGAAAAAAATACCATATTGTAATGTAAATTCAATCCCCATAGTTCTCTTTCTGGATGCAGATGGCTCTCTTCATCACAACTCCGACAAACCTTTTCAAGGTCTAGAGACTTTATAGATCAGCTTAATGATATAATGTGTGTCTATTACTCTAGGCTCAGACTACCTAACTTCAGAGACTCATCTGAATAATTGTTTATGTCCAAAATAACTTATGAAGACATACATTAAGGCAAATGGTGTAATGGATTGAATGCTATACTAGAAGTCAAGAACACAAATCTAAAATTGGCTTCACAATTTATTTACTAGCTATGGGATTTTGGCCAAGTAACTTACCCACTGCTGCTGCTTCAGTTTCTCCATCTATAAAATGGGGACAATAGCTCCTACATCCCAGGATTGTTATGAGGATCAAATGAGAAAATATTTATAAAGTGTTTTTTAAGCCTTAAATACTATTATTATTAGGATTGTGTTTAAAATTTTTGAGTCAATGTTTATTAATGATATTGGTTTATAATTTTCTTTCTGTGTTTCACCTTTTCCTGGCTTAGACATTGGAACTATATTTGTCTCATAAAAGGATTCTGATAGACTGCTTTCTTTCTAAATTTTTGAGAATAATTGTGAAATGTGGATACCAACTGTTCTTTAAAAGTTTGATAGATATCCTGTGACTTCATAAGTACCAGGTTTTTTCTCTGACAGTTACTTTCCAGCTAGACATATTTTCTTTTCTGAAACTAAGTTATATTTATATTTTATATTATATATATAATAGATATTTTGAAGATATTTCTCTATTTTTTTCTGTTCTGTTTTGTTAGCATATAACTGTACTTATTTGGATTATTCTCTGATCTTATTATTCTTTTTATTTCTTCTGTCTTTTCTATGATTTCATCTTGCTCATCTGTTATTTTATTGATTTGGTCTTCTGCCCTCTTTAATCAGAGTAGCTAAGGGTTTATCAATTTCAATAGTCTTCTTAAAGAATCAGTTTTTAATTTGTTATTCCTACCATTTCTTTGTTTTCAATTTATTTATTTCTCCTCTGATTTTTAATATCTCTTCTTTTGTACTTGTTTTAAGTTTATTAGTTAACTTTCTAGTTCTCAAAAATGAGTATTCGCTTCATTAATCTTCTCTTTTTCTGTTTTGTTAATGTATATTTGTAAGAACATGATTTTTCTCTTAAAACTTCTTTAGCTGTTTCCCAAACATTTTGGTATGTTGTTTCAACTTTAACATTTTATTTTACATAGTTATTAACCATTTGTATGATTCGTTCTTTGACTTCATTATTTTAGGATTTCCCTTTTAAGTCTTCATTGGGTCTGTATCTTTTGTTTGTGGTCTCTGAACCAACTTTCATTTTTATTGTATTATGCTTTGTAAAGGATGCATTGACTGTTTCTGCCATTTTATATTTGCAACATCTCTCTTCCTTAATACAAAGTGATTTTTTTGTAAAAGTTCCACGTAGTGCTGAGAAAAATTGAATTTGGTTTGCTCTCTCATTTAGAAGATGCTATCAGTCTTTTAAAACTAGTTTCTCTAGCAATTTGTTCAATTTCTTATTTTTCCTTTTGTTTATGTTTCTGTTACTGAGAGAGGGATATTAAAGTCTCCTGTCAATATTATGTTACTATGTCTTCTTGCTGTTTAGATAGATTTCTTTTACAAATGTGGCTGCTGAGGTATTTAAAGCATATAAGTTTGTTACTGATATTGGCTGGTCTATGGTTCTTTTCAACATAATGTAGTTTTCTTTTCTCTATTGCTTCTTATTTTTAGAATGTTTGTTTTTGCTTTGTTAAATAGCATGATGGTAACGCCTACTTTTTATGTGTTCTCTTGATGCATAGTAAAAAAAATAACTTCAGCTTTATTTTATATGTACCTTCTTTCTTGTATGCAACAGAGTGTAGGGTTTTGTTTATTCATCCCATCTTTTTTGTATTATTGGATGGCTTAATCCATTCCTATTTAAAATTATAAGAGTTAGATTTATATTTTCCTCCATCTACCTCTAAAATTGTTTTCTTAAGTTATGATTTTTCCCTCTTCTTCTATAAATACAATATTATATTTCTTCAGTTACTTTTACTTTGATCTTTTTTCTTTTGAAGTGGCCCAATGAATATCTTCCCCTCACCCCTCATTCCCTCCTCTTATTTGTTACTTATTTTCCTTTAGGATTTTCTTTATGAATTTCTTTTTTCCTCTTGCTTTTAGGACAGCTAGATAGGTACAGTAGATAGAAGTCTGGGCCTGGAGTCCGGCGGTCCTCATTCAAGTTTGACTTCACATGCTTACTAACTGTGGAACCTTGGACAGGTCACTTAGCCTCAGTTTCTCATCTATAAAATGAAAAGAAAATGGCAAGCACTTCCAGTGTTTTTGCTAAGAAAATCCCAAATAAGATCATGAAGAATTGGACTCTACTGAAAATGGCTAAAATAAATTTTCCTGTTCTTTTCTCTCAGTTGAGTAGATTTCCCCCTCCCTCTTTCTTCTTTCAGCTAGTCTTATACATTAATTTAAAATTTTTCATTTCTTGATGCTTCTTTAAAAAAAAAAAGGTTTCTCTTACTCTCTTCATTACTTATCCTCTCTGATTATTTTATACCCTCATTTTCTGATTATGATCTGATCTCTTTTTTTCTGTATTCCTTATCCAATCCAATCTTCCTAGAAACTTTCTACTACTGTTTTGGAGAGCTTGTCAAATGTTCCTTTTCCATTGTGTCTCATTGTAGATGTCAGAAAGGGCATTGATTCACTGCATTCCTGATTGTGCAGCTCAGTAACGATCTATAGTCTCCCCTGGTTCCTTCCCCTCATCCCACCCCTAATTTTTTTCCACTCAGAATCTCCTCATTGGAGCTATTCTCTCCCGTTCCCTAGGTTGCCGCCAGGGAGTTCAACTCTCCCACTTCCAAAATAAGAGGAATAGGCTTTTCAAGCACCAACTCTTCCAGACCACAAGTAAAGTTCCCATCTTTCTTTACAGACCATTATTAGGAGCATTCCTCAATGGAACCCTCTCCACCACCAAAGTAAGGCCTCCTGTTTCCCCTTTCCTTCTTCAATCCTTCGCTCTTCTTCCTCATCCACTTCTGCTATAGCCTTTTCTCTTTTGGAAACCCAACTTTCCCCACATTGCTAGCTTTTGATTTGTCCCTGGCACAAATTTCTCCAAATCCCTACTTCTCTCACTGCCCCCTTTCATGAACTCTCCCATGTAATGTTAGTTTCACAAAAACAACAACCCCCCCCCCCAAAAAAAATCCCATGATTCATTTGTAAATGAGATGCCACCAGGTCCACTGTCCATTGTTACCGTCAGATTTTTGCTTTCACCTTTGTCTTCTTATATACATTTCAAAATCACTCTGATGGTGTTGCTGCTCTTGCCTGCTGCATTTACTCACTCTTACATTTCTGATGTTTGAAAGCAAGCAATCACTTCAGTTCTGCTTTTCTTTCTCAAAATGTTTCAATTACTTTATAATCGAATGTCTATTTTGCTTTCATGCATGATTAAACTTAGATTTGCAGGGTAGGGTCTGCATCCTGAGTTCCATTGCTCTTTGGAACATATTCTATGCCATACTCCATTATCTAGTGGTTATGAAATAGTCTTATGTTATTCAAATTTTCTTTCCTTAGTATTTGAAAATTTTGTGTTTATTGTACTAATTATATTTATTTTATTATTATTATTAGAATCACTACTACTATTATTATTAAGGGCAGGACAAAGGTTTTTAGAATTTGTTGTAGAGACCCCTACACTTCAATAAAATAGCAGATCTTTTGAAGAAATTAAGATGAAAAGTTCAGTGGAGAGTAGGAGTTAGGTACTAGAGTAATTTATAATAAAATGACTCAATTTTTCTCTCTGGACATCTTTATAACATGATGTTCATTAGCCAGTGGTGGTATAAGTATACTTCTGCTGGATGATCATACTAGCTCCTGTTTATTTTTCAAAAATACCCTCAGGGATTTACCATTTCTATTATCCTAGAAATTTAACCTATGACTCAATATCCTCAATTGTAAAACATACTAGCATGTGCATCCCAGGGTTGTTTTGAGGATCATATGAAATAATTGCAAAGTCATTAACATAATGCTCTGTACCTGCTACATAGTAAGTTTTTGTTTCCTTCCTTCCTCCTGGTCAGTAAGACTTGGGTACATGTACTGACTGACCTGTATTGAACATGTCTCTCTAGTTACATAACCTTTCATTGACCCAGACTATAAATTGCAGCACATGCGCTGATTTGCTTTAATAAAAGGAATATCCTCGTCAGGAATTCCTGATATTGATGAAATCACATGCTCAGACCAACTTTCCTCTTTCATCTCTACCTGTCTTCAAAAAAACAATCAACTCTGGAGTAGGTGAGAAGGCAGAAGGTGAGTCAAGGGTGCATATTATAGAGATAAGAGGTGTTCATTTTTTGAGGTATATAAATGTAAAGTTCACTTATTAAGCAAAATTCCTGCTTAAGAGTAATTTATCAATAGTATTTGTTAGTACAGTAAATCCCTTAATGCCTCCAAATCCTAAGCACCAAATGATTATGAAATATCATTTAAAACATGATATGTATTTATATTTATATAACACTCTGTTTTACATGTAAGGACTTTTTTTGGGAAACATTAACAATTCCAGGTAAATTTATTTAGTTTGGATAAAATGTCTTATAGGAGCCCACTGAGGGGCACTTCATCACACTTCTCTGGGATTGTTTAGTCATTAGTCATCTGGAAAGTGACTGTCTCACAGCAGGATCTGGAAAACTTTGGTTGCAAAAGTAAATTACACTTTGGTGACAATTTTAGCTCTTTGGAAACTAAATAAAAAAGTTAATTGGCTGGGCACTGAACTCTGAGGATGTCAGAGGAAAAAAGCATTTTTTTTTGAAATTAGGGAAGTTATGATGTGAGACATAATGGGAAAACACTGGAAAATGTGATCATTTTAATGACATTCCTTGATTCTAGCCCAATGAAAGTACTGAGGGATCAGTGACTTCATATTCAATTTGATTCAATTCAACTCATAAGTATTAAGTGCCTACTATATGCACAATATTGCATTGGGTGCCTGGAATATTACAATAAAAATTAGCCCCCATTCTCCAATGTTTTACATTCTATGGGGGGATCCAACATAAAAAGTCTTGACTCCTTCAGAACCTTTGATTCTTGAAATCTGTATAAGGGTAGATATTATTTTGGGTCTTTTATCTTTGTGCATATTTTCTAGATTTAAGATATAAGTAGAAAGTGAAAAGTAGCTAGTGATAGTAGTAGAAAGTGATAGATAAATAAATGGTGATAAATAAAGTAGAAAGTGATAGAAAACTCAAAGGAATAAGGTTCTAATTCTGCATTTCCTGCTTGATTGTACTTCTTAGGACTGCTCCATCATGCCTCTGTTTCTGGGTTCTTTCTTCCCTCTCCCTCTTTTAAGTTTCCTTTAGGGTGTTGTTTTCTCCTTTTAGATTGTAAGCTTATTGAGGATAAGGATTTTCTTTCTTTTTTTATATTTAATGCCTCACACATAGTAAGTAGGCAGGTTACTAGAAGATCCCATGTTAAGGGACACATATCCATAACATCTGACAGAATCATAGGATTGGGGATCTTAATCCATCTATATCATCATATTTATTTTTTTAGGGCTGAAAAGTTGTCATTGTGAAAATAACAAATACATTATAACATAGATAGCATTGATTTATGGTTTTCTAAGTCAATATGCTTCCAGGCCATTTACATGATGCTTTAAGGTTGGTATAGACATATATACATAATGTGATGTTCTGATTCAATCATCCCTGACTCTTCATGAACTAATTTGGGGTTCTCTTGGCAGAGATACTGGAATTGGCTGCCATTTCCTTCACCAAGTCACTGACAGATGAGGAAATAAAGACAAAGAGGGTTAAGTGACTTGCTTAGGATCACACAGAAAGTATCTGTTGTTAGATTTAATTCCTAGCCAGACCTCTATGACTAAACTACTAATTCTGTGAAATAGGCAATTAATTATTCCCCCATTTTACATGGGGAGACTGAATTTCTGAAATCTATCTGTGGTTTTATAGGTTATCAGAAGCAGGATTTGAACTCATCATTGTATCTTCTCTATCATTGCGGCCAGATTCAAAAAGCAACTTATCCTGGAGGCATATTGATTTAGACAACCATAAATTAACACTTTTCAAGTTGTATTGAAGTTTTGTTTATTTTATTAAACATTTTCTAATTATGTCTTTTTTGGGGGAAGCATTAAGTGGAAAGGAATTTGGGAAGGGATTAAGTGATTTGCTTAGAATCATCTTGCTGGTAAGTGTTTAAAGTCAAATTTGAATTTAGGTCCTTCTAATTCTGCAGCCTTGCTATTACCTCCTATTCCATTGTATTTAATCTGGTTTAGCAGCAGTTGGAAATTTGCTGATACCTCCTCATTATAACTCCTAGACCCATTTGCAAGGGAAATCATATTAATTGCACCCAATTAGCAGTCATAAATGAAAAACACCCTAATATTCAAAATAGGATTCAATCATTTCATTTTGAAGATGAGGAAATTGCAGCAATTTACTAAACTGACAAAATAAAATTCATTAAACCACAGTACACTTACAGTCTAGCAGGAGTGATAAGATCTTTCATATACAGTGAGAGTAGAACATAATATGATAAGAGTTAAGGTGAGCTGAACACTTAGAAGCTG